>NC_034180.2:4843560-4853560 GCF_002021735.2 Oncorhynchus kisutch | reverse complement strand
TCTGGATTTACATAAATTCATTGAAAACCCGCACTAACACACGGTTATATTGCACTATTGACGTAGCCTACCGTAGCCTACCGTAGCCTACTGTAGCCTACCTTTGTCCAGCTAATAGCCCAACCACTGATCAAGCAACATTACGGACTAAATGTTCAAATCCCGTTGCTGCAGGATTCTTTTTTCTACAACAATACTGGTCAAATGAATATCCTAAGTAAGGAATTAAGTAAGTCAAATTAAGTAAGGATCGTAACTCAATAACATGTAATAGAATATGTTTAAAATACTGCTATACTATAATACTACTTTGTGACACGGGTTATCCTAATCCAAACATGTGTTTACAAATATGTTGAAACAGGAGGAGTGGTAACCATGTTGGATGCAACAGTGGATTTCAGGCTTTGGATTTCATCTAAGTTCACAATTTAGATTTGTTTCGAGAATCCTCCCCAAAGGTATGGTATTCAATTATTTTGGGCCCTAACTGCAAATCGATTGTGTTCTCACCTGTCTAGTGTTATGATGGGAGCATGCAGTCGAGGCCTAGCTATGGTGTCTGTCCGGAGGCAGTTATATTGCTTTACAATTACAGGGTCTGCCACTTGTCTAAACCTATTCATAAATGTAACAGCGTAAAACTACTTTATTTCTTCTCAGTGGTGTTATCGATGCCCTGGTGACTCCGACACTCCAACCCGTTTGGAATTTAGTGTATTGACTGTTTTACATGAATAATGCAATATGCTGCAAAACAGATGTTTCGTCAGACACCGTCTCTGCCCTAATTGATACAAACAGCTCCAAGATATTTTTTTGGTCCCATGGCTCTCTCTCTTTCTCTCTCTCTCTCTTTCTCAATCATCCATTTCAATCCTGGATTATTTGATCCTCCTCTATCCTGGCCTGGGACTTGAAAATGAAATATAAAAATGATTCCTTGACGAACGAGGTGCTAGAAACCAAGACGGAGAGATTTAAAAGGGGAGGGATGGTGGGAGGAAGACAGTGGAGGGATATAAAAACAAACTGATGAAATAAGACCTTGAAATAAGACCTTTAGGGAGTGTTTCTCTCTCTCTCTCTCTCTCTCTCTCTCTCTCTCTCTCTCTCTCCCTTCCACCCCTTTCTTAACTTGTCATACAGAAAAATGGTGACGGCTAGGACTTGTGCCAGATATGAAAACGGCCAGTGGATCAGTATCAAATCAATGTTTACAGAGCTCAATAGCAGGTCTACTGTTATGGCATGTACGAGGCGGTAATCCAATAGGGTGGCTGAATAGAGTGTTTCTGCCCTGTGTCCTCGGGGACCAGCTACTGCATAAAGCAGGAGCAGGGGGAAAAAAAGGCACAGCCGCTGCGATATAAGGACCATGAATAAACAGAAACATCCATCAAACATGATCTGTGACCTTGATAAGCTATGATACCGTAGGAGGTCTGTGTACTGTTTATTGGTTGTTTTACAATGTTGCCATCTATGTTACATTCAGAACAGGGGCGAGTGTTACCAATCGCTGGATTACCTAAATCAAAACTGTTCTTTAAAAACAGGGACATTTGATTCTGAGTGTTTTATAGAAGTTAGACGCAGTAGTGAATTCATTCAATGTGAAGTGCAGTCCACAATGAAATATTCCTTTGCCACCTTGGTTTCCTTCACTCGTAATACGTGCGGTTTCTTCTTGGCTTTAGTGTTTTCTGAAGGATTCTGCATTCATTTACCTTTAAGCCTCATATTGTGATTCGTAACGGCAAAAAATAGGCTGTCAGGGGCAATGTCATCGCCGTCCTCTCAGTACTCAGCTAGCCACGACAGAGGAAAATAAGACGCAGTCCGTTCTGTCTTTAAACGGCTAATTATATCTTCCTACTAACATACTGAATACATTTTTAGGATTCGCCAGGAAGGAGAGAATAATATTAGCATCTCTTTATGCGGGTGCACACTTTGAATTGTCAAAAGGCTTCTTTTTCAACTTGACTTTGTGTTATTTAGGCTCACGGTTGTTGATATTCAAGACTGTCAGCGGTGCCAGTGCCTGCTGAGTGCGCTGTCCCTACTGTATTTTACATTAGTTCTCCCAAATAAACAGCCACCCGCCAGGTTTGGGTGCCACCCGCCACAACCACATATTTGCAACAGTGTTGAATAGATTCTGTTGTATTTTTTTTTTTACGGCTTAATCGTGTAAGTCATATAATTTAATACACTTTAAAAAAGTGATATTCAGTATAATGAGCAAAGCACAACAATTTGCATAAGCAAAAACAGGTAATAACTAAAAGCACTGAATTCTAAAAGGTTTATTCCAGTAAAATAGTATTATCTGCTCTATGCTCAAAAAGAGACGTGTTTACCCCCTAATAAATGAGTAAAAAATAACTCCCTGAGATGTTCTTCTCTAAAATATAGTACACTTTTAGTCTCATCTACAATGGAGGAGACAAATGAAAAATTCTAAACTGACATGGCATCTCTCATCTCTAATGATGGGAAAGACTAATGGGTGTGAAGACTATTCAATTGAAGCTCTAGATTATTCCCTTAATGCAATTTAGCCTTGAAAAAACAGGCAAACTAAACCAAACTAAACAAAGATAATGATTATAAATGAATGAATGCCCGCTTCATCCGGGCCTCGTTATTGGACAAGTGAGCAGATATTATCCTTGCATTGAAGCTCTCTGATCTATACTGCAACACAGAAATGAGCAGAGCAATTCTTTACCCCAGTTAGCATCTGTGTGTGTGTGTGTGTGTGTTTTCTCCTGTCTCTGTGTGTGTGTGTGTTTTCTCCTGTCTGTGTGTGTGTGTGTGTGTGTGTGTGTGTGTGTGTGTGTGTGTGTGTGTGTGTGTGTGTGTGTGTGTGTGTGTGTGTGTGTGTGTGTGTGTGTGTGTGTGTGTGTGTGTGACAAGGTAAAAGGTAAAAACCTGTTGTTCTGCCCCTGAACGGGCAGTTAACCCACTGTTCCTAGGCTGGCATTGTAAATAATAATTTGTTCTTAACTGACTTGCCTGGTTTAATAGAGGTTAAATAAAAAATTACAAATAAATGTGTAATGTATTGGTTGAGATCATTTCCTTCTTTCGCTCATTATTCCCTCGAATACTGAGACAGAGATAAAGTTCCAGATTTTGTTTTGTTTTAATGGTGTGTGGAAACATAGCCGACAGGAATGTTCCCTGCTATGACACGCTCATTACGCCATCCAATGAGTGATTGAGCATGTAAGTTCTCCATGTCCCTTTGTCTATTATCATGATATTTCTCAATCAGGCGTCTGCTGTGGATCCCTAATGGTCTATCTCTGACTAAACTAGAGAGCTTTCTGCAGCTCAAATCTCTGGATCTTCTCTAGTCAGGCTGTGTATCAACTGTCTTTAAAAATAGACCCCGCTGGGAAGTTGCAGCGACGAGACAAGAC
Organism: Oncorhynchus kisutch; assembly: GCF_002021735.2. Classification (NCBI taxonomy): domain Eukaryota; kingdom Metazoa; phylum Chordata; class Actinopteri; order Salmoniformes; family Salmonidae; genus Oncorhynchus; species Oncorhynchus kisutch. Next base: position 4,850,126 of record NC_034180.2, on the reverse strand, counting down.
CGCAATCACGAAATTGGGGCGAAAAAGCAGATAAAAAACCCACAAATAATACAGATTTGAGGATTCATACTAGCAGCTCACATGCTGGGAATGACTAAGTGGAAAACATTCAAATTGACATTAGTCATGGTTAAGTTTGGTTTTGATTAGACCACTCTGCCCTACCAAGCAAAAAGGCAGTAACTGCTCATAGCGCGGAACTGAGAAAATGTGCTTTCATTTACCTTGGTTTCACAGCAACTGTATGCAGTAACTGCTAAACATGACCCCCATTTTCTCCAAAACACTATACAATAGAGGCAGGATACTTGTCTACATGTTTGAGCATGTATTTAATGTAGCAAAAATGACATTAACTCATTTTCGACCAAATGAGCAGTTGCTGCCATTCTGCTCGTTAGATGTTGTTTTTCTGGCCTGTAGCCGTAAAGAGTGAAGTGAAATCAGCTATCAGAATGTATTGCTGAAATGGGTGAAAAGTGATCATCCAACCGATGTAGTTAGTCCGGCCTCTACGATGCTACTACTCTGACGCTGAACAAACGAAACAACGCTAAACTATTTGACGTTTTGAAGGCCATGACCTCCCTGAACTCCTCCTACCCAGTAGTCTACGTCTGAACCAAGCTGGGTCAATCGCCAGGACCGGAGTAAACATCTCATATAACATTTCATAAAATATACCAAACATCTGTTCTTGACAAAGGATGGTCAGGTATGAAGAATGTAACATCTCCTCGGAATATCAATTAAGCGTATTTATAACAAGACAACAAACTATCCTGAGAGACCTTTAAAGTTGCCAAAGGTAATAGTAAAGAAAGCTCTGTTTTTCTTATTTTTCTAATTACACTCCTGGATATACAGTAAGTTTGCTTATATTTCCAAGGTTATGAATAATACATTTCTAGCACAGGGCTATTATTAGCCATTGCTAAGTCCCTATTGACAATGCGGCTCGGCTAAACATTTCTACCTCTAGACAAGACAAACAGACTAAATTGGTCATTGAGGAATTCTATGCTACTGTAATTAACACTCCTCCCATTATATATGAACTGTTAAGTGAAATAAATCAACTTCACTCCCAGATGGGAACATGAACATACACTGATGGATGCATAAATTCTTACTCACACATTGTATAAACTGGTATGTCCAAAGGTGGATTTAAAGACGGAAAAGCCCCAGGTCTCGGCACCTCAGAATATTGTAAAAAAAAAGACAGTAGAATGTTTCTCGAGCGGGATGTATGTGAATCTACCTTCGTAAAATATCACCAACGGAAAGAAGGGACCTGAATGAATAATAACGCTTTCTGGCTTAAGAGAGGTTCTTAAACCATCGTTGATGAGAAATGGTCTTATGACACTTAAAACCTGTGTACAGGGCATCTAAATCTGGTTTGCTCTGAGGGATGTTAGCATCCACAGAAACTGGCGCACGCATGCACGCACACACACACACACGCACGCACGCACACACACACACACACACACACACACACACACACACACACACACACACACACACACACACACACACACACACACACACACACACACACACAGAGAGAGACAAGGACTGGCCATCATGTACAGCAGCAGATCACTTTGGGTCACTCTACCACGGTCTTACTACGTGGGTATCTATTAGCATGCTAGCAGACTCCCATAGACTTCCAGTCATTGCGCTAACGCTAGTTAGCATTGGCGTGCGAAACTACCTCTTAACTCGGTTCGTACTGAACACAGAGACATGAAAATGGTATCAGCAAGTTCATCAGACTATGGGCAGGTAGATAAAGGGCCTTGTTGCCAACATCCCGAAGTATCCCTTTAACCTGATTCATCTTAGGGACACAACACTGAATGTCTACAGTCTTACAGTGTACTTAACTGTAGCAGCTGTGGTTGTTCATTGACAACCATTGTGTAGAACATTTGTATTTGTATTTATCATGGATCCCCATTAGCGGCTGAACATGATAATGTTTGATTATTGATCATTGATCATTACACATTCTGAATGGTGGGAGGTAGGACGGTCTTCTGACTTGTTGTTTGCTTGTCTTTTTACAGGTGACTTATTCTGGACTTTGGACGTGGTCCATCATGACATGATCGAGCGGTCATAACTCCCGGTCACGGTCAAGTTTAATAATGTCACACACAGGCCCTCTGCTGCATATTCCACCACCTATTGTGTGGCGTGACCTCGTTCCGACCGTGTTCCTGCATGGGCTACTGCCAATGTGCAAAGAACAACCAATTACCGAACCGAGGGTTTTGCTTGAGAACACTCATCTTACTACAACTGACCTTTCTCACCAGCAGCAGACCGATCCACGGATATGGCCCTTCGCCAACTCAAACTCTCCATCCCTCAAAAACGACCAGTAAACACTACCGGCCCAGCGAGTTCTGATGTTCTGATGTGATGTGTGCTTTTTAATCAGCTAGAGATGACTAGAGATGACAAATTCCACCCACTGAGAGGCTGGGGCTTAATTTGGTCCCTGGATCTTGCCGGGCTGCTCTGCTGTGCCGAGCGCGCCGATGCATTCATCTGAGACTCGTCACATACAGTACGATGGCTGGAGGCATCATTATGGACAGATGAAATGAAAAGCAAGCCGCTCACACAACTGATGGTGGGCGGTGGGTGACAGACAGAGGCACAGTGGGGAAGAGAGGAATCAGAGAACCACTTAGTGCAAAAAAAAAAACGAAAAGAAGGATGAAGAATCGGAGGAAAAGAGGGTAAATACGATGGGCGACACAGAGAGGCGCTGCGTGAGAACTCTGCCTTGAATCTGTCTGAGGAGGCCTCCTCCAGCGTCAGCAAAACTTCGTCTGTGCTTTTCGCTCTGTTCTAATAAGGGCAAGGAGAAGAGCTGAGCAAAACGGCAAAACCCCCGCAACACTTAGAAGGCCTCAACACTGAGCAGCTGAAATGTAAGAAAAACATCTTAAAGAGGACTTGGTTTCCTCACATGCCAAAAACAAGATCAGAAATGGGCATAGTGAAATAGAGTTGAAAAATAAGCACATTTCACATCTCTAATAATATTGTGAGTCTATAGCCCACCTTCTCTGCATAATGCCCAAACAATTAGAGTGGCTCTCTTCTCCTCACCCTGAACACTCTCCCCCAGTGAGGAAACATGTCAGCTCTAAGGATGAGTGGGCACAGCCATTAACAAACCTAGGTGTTGGGAGGCAAAGAGCCGAACTAACCGACAGACCTAACGTTTTCCCTCTCAGTTCACTTCTTCTACTCCTGGTCAAGAGATGTGAAAATGTAATCCACTCACTGATGCATATCGGCTGTCAGGTAGTTAAATGGTTTAAACATCACGGCACTCCGTCTGAGGGTGGACGGTTCGATCTCTCCCCCAATAAAACATGAGGAGCAGAGGAATGAACGCTTTGGACACGTTGCAAGTAGAGAGAGGCGAGGAGGGAGAGAGTTTATGCCTTTTTGGAAGGTGTGGGCGTTTTCTTTCTGGAGGGTTTCGGCGCTGGATGGTAATGTGGCAAATCCAAAAACAATGGCGTTCTGACGAATTTGAAAAGCACCTCCTCTTCAAACGGTTTGGATACAAAAGATATAGCCTGTTTGAACTAATGAAAACAATCATATCTCACTTCTTTTACTCTGAAATAATGGTTCAGACAGGGAGTACAGATCCCCAAAAGAGACCAGGCTAAGCTATATAATAAAACTGTCGAGGTCAATAACACCACCGCTGTCTGTAGTTCACGTAAAAACACTCCATTTATGGATGAGCGGCCTGCATGTATGGGCTGCCACAATGTTCACTAAAGGTCAATAACACCGTCATCAGGGCTTCATTTCTCCTGTAGGTTGAGAGGGACACAGTAATATCTACAATCTCTATGCACTTCCCTTGTGAGATGAGATAACTGTCTGTATGTATGCAAAGCCACAGGAACAGAAGCACTAGCAAAGCGTACTGTATATCCCGTTGCAGGACTACGCTACCCAATATATCATAGTATGCATGTGTGGCGCAATATGCAAAATAGGCCGTCGCTAAGTTATTCATTCAAATTCTAATAATAGTGAAATCAACATCAAGCACATCCCTTTCCTCACCAGACAATTTAAATCCCGTGCTTCCTCAAAGGATTCACGCTAGAGGGAAAGAAGGACGCCAAAATATGCTGCTTTGACATGGCCACCTTGAACGAGACACTACGCCATGCAATACATTGGACAACGTTCATAATTGAACGTACATCTCCTGGCCCCCTGTTGGACCTCTGAGGGTATTTACTTGGTATCCACCATATTGGCTGAAGTAGCCGACACACAAAGAGGTCAATCTCCCATGTTCCCCCCAGTGGAACAGCTCTTATTGAATGTCCCACTCCTTCATTTGACCTACAACAAAACAGCAGTTCCACCACTCTGCTTGTTATAAAGCTGAGAAATGGGGCGGGAGAAATGAACCCGATTCAAAGCTCGTGAGGTATTTATAAGTGACATTCTTCAAGAATCAATGCATCATTTGAATGATGAAAACCTGCTGTAGTATCACCGTGTGGGCCTTTAAAGAGGATACAAAAGAATCAAGTCATCCCCATCTGTGTCCTGTCTGAAGGGGAGCTGAGCTGAGTCCGACTCCTGTCATGTGTTGGTTCCTAGCGGCCCCATGCAGCAGCCAGCCATAAGGCTCCACTAGGCTATGTGACATAACATGACAGAAATCCCCATTGACATGGCTGATAATTCTGACTCTGTGTGATTGGTTAGAAGGGGATTTTTGCGTTGTTGCAGATGGATGGAAATGAATGGGTCGGCGTGATGGATCTCAGACAGTGTGGTGTGTGTGTGTTAGGACCACAGGCGGCCACAAGAGAACAAGAGAACAAGAGATGGTGTGTGGGGCTGGGGGGGTTGGAGAATCAATGACACCACGGAGGATTACAACTATCAGGAAGGCTTTAGGGAATTGCAGAGGCAGGAGGTGCGCTGGGCCGGGCGGTCGGCTGTCTGGGGTGTCTGGCCCCGACGACAGCTTATTAGCTTTACTCCATTGTTTAACAGGGGCTAATCTTCACCGTTCTAATGCTGAAGACACAGGGTTCAGACATGTATAGTACACACACACACACGTACGCACTCACACACACACACACACGCATTCACACACACACAAACACACACACACACAACACACACACACATGCACGCACGCACGCACGCACTCACACACACACACACACACAAACACACACACACACACGCACGCACACACGCACGTACGTACGCACGCACGTACGCACTCACACACACGCACTCACACACACACACACACGCACACACACACACACACACACACACACAAACACACACACGCACGTACGCACTCACACACGCACGCACGCACACACGCACGTACGCACGCACGCACGTACGCACTCACACACACGCACTCACACACACACACACACACACACACACCTAATGCTAGGGAAACTCAGTAGCACTGTCAATTACATTAACCTTCAAATCTAAAAAAAAATACAAACATATATTTTTTTTTTATAAAATAAATTGAGCACTTACATACAGGGCTACCAAGTTATGCTTGACGCCAATTCATCACTATTAGTCAAAGTCTGGCTTCGGGACTCGGGTTTCTGCCACAGAGAAAGAGATGGGGGGGACATGGAATTTACATGATGCAATGGAATTGCAATGATTGAGATTTGTTTCAGATGATGGGAATGTTCCACATCCATTTAACTGGGAAGTATGTCAGGTTTTAGGAATGACAGTCACATTGCCATGCCATTATAAATGACATCCTATCGTGGGAGTAGGTACCGCTGGGTACTCCTGGCTGCTGGAGGCAGTCCTTAATTGGAAAAGTTAAATATATTCACCTTGCGCTTGGAGAAAAGCTATTGAAAGGGTGCACAGCAGGTATACCATATGCATGGCCAATGTTGTTACAGCAGATTTGCGGACGTATTAGTGACAAAGTACTGCTGGACATTAAATAATGCTAATAATAGCATTATTTAATAATATGGTAATAAAAGCAAACAATAATAGGTTATTATGACTTGTACAAAGACAAATATAAATGATTTATCTTCAGTCAACATCGACAATATCACTTTCTTCCCTTGTTTCACTTGGAGAGACTGTACTGGACTGTACTGGACTGTACTGGACTGTACTGGACTGGTCTGGACTGTACTGGACTGGACTGTACTGGACTGGTCTGGACTGTACTGGACTGTACTGGACTGGACTGGACTCAAATGAAAGTGAAAGGCTTGTTAGCTCCGCCACAGTCAGCAAGATCTTAGCTTTTAGAAAGGGGGATGCAAGAAGGAGAGGGTCGAGAGAGAGAGAGAGAGAGAGAGAGAGAGACACACAGAGAGAGAGGAGAGAGACACACAGAAGAGAGAGAGAGAGAGAGAGAGAGAGAGAGAGAGAGAGACACACACAGAGAGAAGAGACACACACAGAGAGAGAGAGAGCCAGAGAGAGAGAGAGAGACACACAGAGAGAGAGAGACACAC